>NW_026862655.1:0-9789 GCF_026571515.1 Ruditapes philippinarum
CTTCATTATCATCGTTTGACGTAATGTTGAACTATTGTTAATGTGACATCCGTGGTTTCTTTTATTACAAATGATAACAGTTATGACACTTGCATACCCTGGCGAAACACAACGTTAAATTATCTGAACAGAACAGACTTGTTTATTTCGTCTAATGCGGAAACAAGCAATATACATGTACACTTATTCAGTTTAACTTATACAGACTTACAACCTTTGAGTCATATTTGTTTTGGTTGTTGCTGAGGTATTAAAATTATTACGTATATTTACAATTATTATGAATTGTAACTGCTGTTGCACTCTTCAAATGGCAATCGTATCTTTTGGCTCTTTTCCGCCAAACTTCGTCAATCTTCGGATACAGCACACCTTTGCGTGCTGGCTAATCTCTACGCTAGCCGCATATATATTTGGTGTTTTCAGATTAGAAAAAAAGTATTAAAAAAAAAAACGATTGCTATAATATTATAAAAAAATATCGTTGCGTCGTTTTCTTTTATTCTTTAAAGCCTGTTAACTGTACTTTTTCTGATGGTGGATTTGTAAATTCTAATGTGGATTCAAATCAGAACAGGAACTATCAAATATTGAACATCTTTTGAAGCTATTGTTTCTTAGGGATCGATTACGTAATAAACCCAGAGCATTCTAACACATAGTTGGAGTGGTTCCATACTTATCACGTGAGAGGGTAATTTCCACTGTGACGTCATTATTTAAAAAAAAACATCAACATGGTGACTAGCGTATATGCTCATTAAGGTCCGTACTCCTGAAAACCACGTGTACAAGACACTCAAAACAACAATATCTAACAAGTAAGACAACAGCAACAACAACAACGCCACTCTTATAAGCTAAAAAGCCCCCCCCCCCCCCGCCCCGCCGCACGCGCATACCCGCCCTCCGATTTTTTTATCCCGTACAATGTTTATACACGCGCAACTTGTTAATACATACATACATTCACTTGATATTGATATTTTCAAAACATATCAAACATATGTTCTCCCTTTTATTTACGTTAACATACACTGGGGAATACATTTACATTATTTCATTGTTTGTTGTTAAATTTCATATGCATAGAAACAATTTCCTTTTTTTGCGTTTTGGATAACGAACTGTAAGACAAAATTCAGATCACAATAGTTTTCAATTTTCCTTTTGTATACGTGACAACTTCTCTGGAACAGTTCTTTTCAAAACATTAATCAAAATTTTATAATCTTCCTCAGTGTTTTCTCAGTTTAGCATGACGATAGCGAAATAACACCGGTGTCAGATCTATTATTTATCACCCCTAGACATATATTATTAATACACCTTTTAATTCTTGCCTCCATTGACGATCCTTGTATCGTATTGTCTGAAAACCTAATTAAAAACTTGGAGCGATGGAAAATATGGAATCGTTGTCCCCAACAACATATTGTTAATGTCTGAATATAATATAGCGACCGGAAACGGATTGTCGTCTGCTATCATAACGTACTCATCCTTCCTGTGTCAACTTTCAAATTGAGGAAAACTTTTAAGGTAATAACTTTTTCTTTTTATTATGCCAAGATAAAAAACAATTAGATTAATGCATTGTACTTAAAGAAGCATGTGATATTTTCCGCGCAATTAGTTAATTAAAAGAATATAATAAAATAAGAATAAATAAAAAAATAAAGGCAGGCATTAATTGAAAAAGTAAGTATTCTGTATTAAACTGACAACTTGTTTTATGATTTTAATAATCATGTATAAAGGCTCTACTATGATTATGCCACTTATATAAAAGGAGACTTATATTAAATTACAAGATGGTTCTGTAGCGCGCTTTATAGAAATTCCGAGTTAATATTAATATATATGGAATTACAATGAAAATAAAATCCTTTTTCTTTACTTCGCTCAGGAATTAATGTGAATAATGCTTATTCATTAGTCAGACGAGGACTGCTTATTCATAATCATTGTGAATAGCGTTTAAGTATTGTCAAATTGAATAATGCTTATTTATCATTCATGTGAATAATGCTTCTTTATATCAATGCGAATAATTATTATTCATTATCAAGGTGAATAATGACAATTTCTTATTACAACATATTTTACGGGTGGTGTGAATTGAAATTAAAATATCAATAAAAGGGAGCGGTGGCCTAGTGTTTAAGGTGTCTGCTCCTCAACCAAGGGATCATGGGTTCGAGTCCTAATCGGGCCACGACCATGTTTCTTCATATGACACCAGTACTGGTTGGTTCTAGGAAGCGAACTCGAAAGTTGCAAAAACTTGTTTTGCGGTCGAGCTTAAATAAAAAGGTTTAAACAAACAATTAAAATATTAATTATAACACCGTAATCAAAATTTTTATTAACTTTGAGGAGTTGGTGGTTTTTTAGAAGCACCTTTTACAGGGTCTATGGTTGTTTGTTTTTTCTATGACTTCTGTCACAAACAACCACAACAACACAAAAAAATCCCCGCAAAAAACACAATTTTATCAGTGCATCGCTAATCAATTATTGTACATACCAAACTAATTTTATAAATATTGATCGCAGAAAAATAATCATGTTTACAAATTATACAAAAGACAGCATGATGTGAATTTAACAAAAATAATAAAAATATGGCAATGTCTGCCAAACGCTAATGAAGTGCCATAGAAGTCATTCGGTTTAAAGCAATTATTGATTGAAAAATTAGTGCTACGTGTATACGTGCGCGCATATTTCAACGTGCGGTAAATACTCTTCAATTTAGAGACGTCGGCTTTAAGTAAATATCTCCCTATTTAAAATCTTTAGTAAATGACACAATTTGCATAATTAAATATTTGTATCTACTTTCGTTTATTAAAATGGCCACACAAGTTAGATGAATTAGACCCAGGTGTGTCTTTTTGTGTGTCTTTTTTATAGTTGTTTAAATTGCATGTTACGTAATAATGATAGGGCCGTGCCTATGATATGTAAATTTGTTATCAAATAGAAACGCTTATGCACGTGCGCGGTGATGAAAACTCTGTATTTGGTTACAAGAAAAGAAAATCTGATCCGTTCTGTCGCTAACAATCGTAGATATGGAATGTTAAAAGAGCAGTTGATAAAGTTTATTTTATTGTATTTAACGATGGTGAGGTTTGTTTTCTTATAAACATTTTATCTATTTCAAAACTTGACAGTAGACCTGTTGTTCATAAACCTTTTTCCTTTTGATGTTCAATTACAATAAGAGGTTTTAAAATGGAAATAAAATGTATTTATATTCCAACACTTTATTGAAAATCGCCCGTTAAAAACACATCAGTGAAACGAAATAAAAGAAAAAAAGACTTAAATTTAACATGACTCTAATACTATTATCGCATTAAATCACGTACGCGTTTAGTAATATACAATAAATTAAATCTCAAAGTTTTTCTTACCTTTATTTGTTTGCTTAAGACGCGTTGAATTAAAATAACACGTTTCAAAACCAATATTTTCTGATATCATATTTGATTATGACTTCATTTATTAATACAAAACAAAACTTAAGTTTTTGTATAGTAATTTCTGTAAACAGATAAAACTTAATACGATTAGCCTTATCTAAACTGTGGATTTGTTTTTAAAAATTTCCTAATCAATATTTGATAGTCGTTATAAAGGAAGAGCCGTATATTTAATGTTGTAGATGTTATCCCATACACCGTTAACAAACAGGTCGACTTGATTGACATTTCGGCATTCTTGGAGTATATTCTGCTACACCTAAGATCATTGTTCGATTAAGTGTAAGGTTACGCCGTCGAAAAGTAATCTAATACTTCATTAAGGTGAAGTAATTAAAACAAAAGCTCGCCGCATGACTGAACTAATAGTGTTTTAGATTGTTGATATACGTAAAACACAACAAAACAGGTGACAAATAAAGAAATTTTACACTCAGTAATTATTTAAAGGTATCATAAAACGCACTGATAAATGCATTTAAAGGGACAGTGATAGCGAAAATGGGTTATACAAATAAAAACTTCATCGGTAAATTATGTCAGACAAAAGTGAATAAAAATGGCATTTAAAAGGAACGGTGATTATTTCCGAATTTTAAAAAAGAATATATTAAATGAATAAATACACACAGAAGATTGGAAAGAGGAATTGTGATTCAATAAAATAATTTTATATTAATAGTTTTCTAAATGATCAATTTTTGTCCGTTGAATATTGAAATTAATGCACGTTTTTTGGATATGCTCTTAAAAATGGATTAAAAAGATAAGTGAATAAGACAACACGACGTGTTTTGTCTATAAACTGTGTCAAAGGTTTGTGATTTTTTATATTTTCAATCGTTAAAATAGAATTAACTGACTGTTGATAACGCATTTATCATATACGTCCGTATCATACATGCAACAATTTAGTCATAGGTAAATACGTTTTCCAACAATAAATCAATTTTAGATTATATAGCATATACTATACATGTTAAATAACAGTAAATTCTATAAAAAACAACTATTTTTATCATTATTTTATTTATCGCATTCAAATCCGGAATATAATTAAAGATAAACTTAAATATAAAGCATGTTATAAACTTTTGAATACATACTTCACACCAAATCCTTTTTTTTCTTTTCTTATCGTAGTTTTTTTGTTTTGCTAACCCTTTTCAGACGTAACTTTCAATTTATTTTCTATTTATTTTTTTACACACAATTTTTCATTATTAGTCATTTATTTTAAAATTTATCTTTTTAAAGCCTAACAAAGTAAAAAAAAAATAGAACTGTTTTCAAATTATTACATCATATGCAACGCAAAATTTATCCCTTTTAGTGAAACCTGTATTTACAGACCATCTTTTATCAAAGACCATATATAAAATACTCGGTTTGCTTACAATTATATTAGCACAGGTCATCAATTTTGAAACTCGTTCTATGTATAGCTGTATGTTTGCTTTTTTTACCCAATTCCTTGAGCAATGTGATATTACAAATTACGAATAATTGATTCTCAAACGTCAAGTGCATTTTATAATTGATTTTTAAGTAAAAACTTTTCAATTTTTAGACAATTAAGCTTTTAGTTATGTCGCAGGTTATAAAGCAATGTACATAGACATGTAACTTATATTTCATAATCCTTGCCGCGGTATTCGAAGAGCAAACACTTGGATCGATGCTAGTTTTTTAATAACCGCTTCGGTCAATATTTCTTTAATATTTCCCGTATTATCAAATGAATCTTTAATGTAGAAATCGTTGTGATATCCATAATTTAAGATAAATGAGCCGTGTCACGACAAAACCAACATAATGGGTTTGCGACCAGCATGGATCCAGACCAGCCTGCGCATCCGCGCAGTCTGATCAGGATCCATGCCTTTCGCTATCAGTTTCTCTACTTGTAATAGAGTTGGTTAGCGAACAGCATGGATCCTGTCCAGACTGCGCGGATGCGCAGACTGGTCTGGATCCATGCTGGTCGCAAACGCACTATGTTGGTTTTGTCGTGACACGGCTCAATTGGATCTTAACCAAGTCATAGTATCTGCGGAATAGCTTATTCATGGGATAAAAGCAAGGCTTCTTGTATCATGAAGATATCTACAACAATGTTTATATATATTTGAAATAGAACGAATCATCCTTATTTTGTACGAAGATCCTAAATTAATCGATCGACATGGCTTTGAAATCGATCTCAAATAGGAATTTAAATGTGTCAAATATGTAATAAATCAGGTATTGGATAATATAAGATAGTCTGGAATGACTTTAATACGCGTTCCTTAAAGTCAAAATAAAGGTAAGGATTATACTTTTCTGACAAGTAAATAATAAATTATTATATTTAGAATAGGTACTTACGATACGGGCCGTTTGGTGTTTTGAAATATTTAAGATATAGTAAATAAAGAATGTTATCAGCGAAACTAAAATAAATAGTTTATATTCGTATTTTCGACCTTTCGAAATATGCAGAGTTTTCAGTTTTGCGAATATTAAAAGTTGCGTATATGGGAAGTAAGGAAAAGCACTAAATATTACAATATAAATTATATAGGGGAATTACAATATAAATCATATAGGGGAATCAATGTTCTGCTGGAATGCTCAGTTGGTAGAGCAACCTAGCGGGGCATTCCGAAATATTATGCAAGTTATGCTTGAATTCTACCCTGACAGAGTAACCAAGCGGGGCATTCTTAAATATAATGTAAAGTCAATGTTCTGTTCAACTTATAGAACAATCTTGCGAGGCATTCCTAAATATAGTGTAATAGTGTAATATCGATGTTCTATTGGAATGTTCAGTTGGCAGAGCAACCTAGCCGGGTCATTCCGAAATAAAGTGTTAAAGCAATGTTCAGCTGGAGTTCTCAGCTGCTAGAATAACAAAGCGGGGCATTCCGAAAAATAGTGAAAAATAAGCTGGCAGAACAACATAGAGGGGCAGTCCGAAAAAATAGTGAAAAATAAGCTGGGCAGTCCGAAAAAATAGTGAAAAACAAGCTTGCTGAACAACATAGCAGAACATTGATATGCCAATATATATTGTAATACTTAGATCTAAGCTCACTGCTTACTTCTCACATACGCAATTTGCATAGTTGTACTGTCCATTACTTAATCGGCGACCGGACCTAGGTCGTTATTCTTAAAAATCTATTCAAAAAAAAAATTTGTTTAAAATCATTTGTATCTACTAACACTTGTATGCATCCCTGATAAGGTCACATAAATGTCTTTTTATCAACATGTCGTCCTGACTTAAAACCATCTTGTAAACATATCAAAGTCTGCCTTATTAGTTCTGAAAATAACACCCTAATGTCAATGTACTTAACAAGTAGATGTTAAAGACCATAGACAAACTGTCGAACATAATATTTACGATTTATTTTTACAAGGTTATTAACATTAATATACTAGCTATAGTATGCTTACATACATTAATTTCAGCGGGAATACAACTTTTAGACCGATTGTTTACATTAGTTGAAGAAATATTTAGGAAACTTTAACGTTAAAGTCTACGTTTCGTCGCTCAAAGTGGGCGATTGGTATTAACCATTCGATAATGATAAGTTTGGACTGACTTGGTTGGTATAACTATACCAGTTGATAATTTCCCTTAAGATTTTTAGATATTCTCAACACATGGGGAGACATGTCCGTAGTCCCTAGTAAGTATTTACCTGTTTTCTCCACAAATAACTGTCAACTTGCTGCATTGTAGGGTAATATGCATGTTAAAGTGACATTATGCACATCCCAGTGCAAAATGTTGAATGCACAGGTAAACGACAGAATAAATTTACATTTTGCCATTATAACTGACGTGTGTTTAATTTTATTTTCTTCTATGCAAAATAATCAATAATCTACGTGGCACACGGGTATTTTTCATAAATTTCTTAAAAAAGTTGGGCAGTTTTCTTATAATTTAGATGGATTCTATATTTTATCCTGAATATTTTACATTATTAATTATTAGTCAAGAGTCAGTCTCTTTAAATATATTACTAATTCAACTGAACTTGACATTACTAATTCAACAGAACTTGACACCCAAAAAACAAACTTGACAGCACAAAAAAAAATGAGCATAATGTCATTTAAAAAAGATATTTGTTTTCTCAATATTCAAACTTTTATCATAGTTTGATTGTTGATAATGAGATATATGACAGCCTATCGATGGGAGTGTTGTAAACTGCGGGTGCATTTTTGATTATTGGAGCCAATTAATGTGAATAATTTTAGTTATATATATTTGTTCTTACTAACTTAATCCATTGTTTTTATACGCACAATTTTTTTTAAAAAAAACGGACGTATAATTTCAAGTCCATGGTTATTCGTCCGTTCGTCCGTCCGTCCGTTAGTAATGTTCCCACTCTGTATTTAATTGAACAAATGGAAGGAAATGAAGCTAATTAACATAAACGCTTATTAGAATGTATCAAAGGGAGAATACTCTGTAATTATTATTTTCTGAATTTCTTGAGTATATATATATATCAATAGCAGAATACTCTGTAATTACTTGTAAACTAGAATAATCTTTTTTTATTTAAAATTACCTTGAACGTTCTATACTGTATTCTTTCTTAATCAGCGTCAAATCCCATACCAACGAAGTTTCCTTTTTTCTATGTTTCGGTGTTTTTCTTTCCTGATTGAAAACATTGCTTTACATTCCTCAACCGAGTGTATATTGTGCTGCCATTGTGGTTCTTTTAGTATGCAGATATATAGTGTTTGTCGGGTTGAATAGAACTGTGTGTTTTAAAGTTCGCATGAAGCAGAAAAAAAAAGAAAAGAAAACAGAAATTTAAAAACCAATACAGAATTGCATGTAGGTTTGTCTTGCGTTTTATATTTTCAAATTTTACATATATTTTCAGATATTCTCCTCTGGTCAGCCGTAGACCTACTACCAGTTACTCAAACCGGCAAGCATTTTCACCATCTCCGAGGATTCAGTCCGCCAATTCTCGGGTAGCCATGGCAACGCCGCGAGCTCAAGTCAGTATGGCGGGCTTTTACGACTGGTCTACGGAAGATTTCGATGAAGTGTCAATGGCAAGTGTGTATCAGAAAATAGCCGTCACCCACAAGAATAAGTACAACAAGGGTAATAAGAACTGGTGTACTGATGGAATTCATCTGAATCCTGGGCGAATGTTTGTCCGGGACAAGGCAGAGCTAACTAAAGGCGAACGTGAAATAATAGCAGGTATTTACAAGAACCGCGGTGATATTCAGACTAAAACTAGCCATGTTTCAGACATAAAAAGTCATAAAGATGCATGGCTTGTGGGAAAACATTTCCAGAAGAAGAATAATTACTCTGCGAATGATTGTGAAAGGTGTTCTGTTAAAATCCCGGATCATTTGTTCAGTAGGAAAGACGGTCAGAATAAAACGTATGTACCTCCTCCAGATCCCTACCTGTGTGATTCGTGTAAAGAAGACTGTTTACTAGTTGGTCCTCTCTCAGAGAGACAAACTGTAATAGAGAGACAAACTGTAAAGAAGGAGGGCTCTGGCAGAAAAGCCCCGCCCTCTTCTCCGAACAGCACGCCCATATATTCTCGAAAACAACCACCAAAAGTTCCAAAGACAAAGGCGGGAGAAGGCGCGGTTTTAATAGAATCAAGTAAAACATTTTATGATCCTTATGAAGGGTCTAAGAAAAAGAAAGTGTTTGTAGACGTGTTTCTTCCTAAGTTTCAAACTCCAAATCTTTCAGAAGAACAGACAAGTTTGTATACTGATATAGGAACAGATCTAGAGAACAAGTTAAATTTAGATAAAGTCAATGATAAAGAATCTGACAATTTTGATGAAGGTTATTCTAGTCAAGACAGATCGTTGAAGAGTAGACATAGACTATTTTCTTCACCGGCACCATGTACAGCAAGACAGTCATCCGCCGGCGAGTAGAGTTCAACGGTAGATCCCCAAAAACTCGTCGTCGTTATATATAAGGGATTTCTTCGTCCTTCATAAGTTACATGTACAATTTGTTTTAACGAATATCTGACCATCGAAACATTGTTGAATAATTTGAATCAAATTGTCTGGCTATACATTAAGTCATGAAATGATAGCAGACATGATGAATGATGATAATGGTGGCGATGAAAACGATAAGACAAAAAGCAGAGGAAAGCTCTATTCAACAAAGATTGCGAGAAACAAAAAAACCCTCCACATTAAAAACGAAAAGAAAATATTAATTTAATCTTCTATATCTTTTTGATTATTCAATTATGTTTTGCTG